>NC_080635.1:102843903-102876403 GCF_027579445.1 Ammospiza nelsoni | reverse complement strand
TTATGACCCAGAAATCCTGGGGCACAGCCTGACTGTTGAGGTTGCTGGACAGTGTGTGTGAACTGCTTACTGCTTCTTTGGGACTGACTGTTCCCACTCCTGCTGCTTTCTGGAAGGTGTCTGGAAGGAGGTTGAGTGATCCAGCTGTCTCAGGGCAGAAGCAGACTAGTTATCCCTTCAGGAAAGTGAGGGGCAAATGACTGCATATTAATATGATTACAAAGCTGAGGAATGCTTCCCAGTACATTTTGATTTGCTATCAAGATTCAGCCATGATGATAGCAATGAAGGAGTTGTAAATTCAGGATCAGGGCATATGAAGACTCCATCAGGCTTTTACTGGGTTTTTCTGGTATCTTTTCCTCTTCTACTGTATGATATCCATTCAGCATCTCTGTCAGCGTAATCAGTATAATCCTCTACTGAATGGGAGATTACACAGGATTAAGGCACTGCCTATTCAGCTGGCTGCAGCCTCAGTTTCTTTATGCATTTTTTTTCCTCAGTTGGCTATTGAACAAAATAATAGTAATAAAAATATTTCCTTTGGTTCATATAAGATGTATGCTTTTTATTATGGGTAGTTTTCTTATATGTTTTTTATAAGTTTTCTTACATATTTTAAGAGAGAATTACTGAAAAGAGAAAGTTTTGGCTATTTCTGGAAAATGTATAGTGGAACAGCAGAGATTCCTGGGTTTTTAAAGGCCACTCTGAACATGCCATTTTCAGCTTTTGTTTAAAACATCATAAATTCTAAGCAAATAATTTGACACTGTTGGCCTCAGCTTTTGGTCCACAAAATGTAAACAGTGAAGATTTTTCTCATCTCACTTGTATCTGTCTTTGAATTTTTCAAAAGTAAAAATCCAGCCTCCAATTTCAAAAATGTGTATATATTTACAAAGGGACTGATGCTTCAATAAATGTAATTAACTCCACTGGATGGATTTTCCTTAAATAATGTACACCATAGCAAAGAAATTACAGAATATATGGCAAGGTAATGACCCATAAAACTTACAGATTTCCAATTCTAAAATTGATTTGCAGGCAAAGATTTCTGGGTTAATATGTGCATTTCTTCTTTCAAAATTCTTCTTGAGTTGTCTGTGTATATATATCCTTTCATCTTCACCTCACAATGCAGAAAAAGAAGAGCAAAAAGTGTAGAAAGAATTTTTATCCTACCTTTTCTCTGTTTTAAAATTTAAAACATTAAACCACAAAATCCCTTGGATACAGACTTCATCAGCTGCACACAAAAGCTATTTATATCTGCTCAAAATATTCCCCAAGAGGCATGTCTGCCTCAGACAGGGAGGTGTTGTGCAATGGTCTCTGTGCTGTCTTTGAGCAAGTCGGTGCATGTGCCCAGCACGGAGCAGCTGAGCGATTGCCAGCGGGTGCGACACCGCCGGAGCATCGCCCAGTGCAGGCGCGCCCTGGCTCCGCGCCGCGCTCCTTCGGCTCTTGCCTCACTGTGCAAACACCTCCACCCACCTACACTGGCTTCTACAACAAAAGATATCAAACTGACAGCAGACCTGAACCAAAACCTGAAGATCAGCCACATTTGGAATTTGGCGTTCTTCAGCTCAGATCCAGTGTTTCTGACTGACTCAGTTTGCTTTATCCGTAACCGAAGCTAAATCTTGGACTGGACACATGCAGGTGCCATGCACATTTGGATCTGCATCCAGGACTTCATAAGTTTTATGACTGGTGGCACCGTTCATTGAGTTCACAGGCCTAGTATAATTTGAAATCTTTTAGGGAGTATCTAATTGGCTAAATCAGATAAGGTGACTGACTCAGGTATTAATATGTTGCATGATGGAGGTAAAGCTGATCCTCAATCATCAGCTTATTCATTAGAGACATACTCAAGGGAGCAGCAGAGTTGGTCCAGTTGTCCACACACAGGCATCCAGTGACATTTGGGATGCCTGCAGCTACTCTTACAGGTCTCTAGTCTCCCACAAGTTTTATGTCATACCTGCCCCTTTTGTGCAGATGTCTCAGTTACCCTAAAAAATCTCAAATGTCAAAATGACATTACTTGCTTGTGTATGGTCATCACAGACTATTGAATCATGGCCTAAGTGTTTACAATAAGCATCTAGCATACCTGTAGACAACTGCAAAGATAAAACTGAACTCAAAATCAAGACACCTAAATTTAGGTGTCCACATGCAGTGATTTCAAATGACATCAAACATTTATATGTAGATAACTCAGCCAAACTTTCGCTGTTTTGGTACCTGTATTTTCCATGGGAGTGTCACAATTGGTGTGCAGTATTTTAGCACTTTATCACTTTAAACTTGAAACAAACAAAAGAATAATTGTATCTTTAAAATGTTAATCAAGTTTTTCTTCCTCTTGTGAAATAATACTCTTAGTCCTATGTCGGGAGTTTAGTTCAAGCATGGCTTAAAGAAAAAGGCCATGAAGCCATGCAATTGAGAGAAAAGTAAAAGGTAGTTGCGAAGCAGTTCCAAAAGCAGTTCCCAGCCTGATTACTATAAACAATTAGACTCTCTCAGGCATCACTCTATAAACAATAAGGTTCTCAGACAGTCTTCCCATAACAAGTGTAACACCCTCTCTGGGAAAAGATGGCACCCTGGGAACAAATGTGGAAGTTTTGGGAACCTTTCATATCACAGTGGGAACACTGGTTTTGTTTTGTGTAAACAATTGTCGGTATTGTAAAACAAAAGGAGTGGTTAGAGTTTTCTCTGTTAGCCTATCGTAAACCTGGATTTTGGAATATGCATGAAGTTAATTAACACTGTTATTTAAAGTGACTGATCAATCAATAAATCGGAGTTCGATGCATTAAAGGATGGTCATCTCCCCCTCACTTCAACAGTCCTATTTACTCCTTTGTTGAGATGAAAAGCAACTTGTGTATTTAGGTAGATTTCCTCTTTCAGAATGAGTGTGTGAATATGTGCGTAGGTGTTTTGGATGGAGGAGGCAGTCAGCAGAGCTGAAACACACCTTCATTAAGACAAAATGTCAATGAAATATATTGTTCCACTCCATACTAATCCTAAAGGCAAAGATTACAAAAGAAAATAATCATAAAATAAATAGACCAGACATTCTTACCAACCTTGGTGCAAGTAGCTAAAATAGAGAAATGATAGTTCAAATTCTGCAAAGTTCCTCAGGAACTAACATTTTCTTTTTTCTTTTCTTTTCTTTTCTTTTTTCTTTTCTTTTTTCTTTTCTTTTCTTTTCTTTTCTTTTCTTTTCTTTTCTTTTCTTTTCTTTTCTTTTCTTTTCTTTTCTTTTCTTTTCTTTTCTTTTCTTTTCTTTTCTTTTCTTTTCTTTTCTTTTCTCTCCTCTCCTCTCCTCTCCTCTCCTCTCCTCTCCTCTCCTCTCCTCTCCTCTCCTCTCCTCTCCTCTCCTCTCCTCTCCTCTCCTCTCCTCTCCTCTCCTCTCCTCTCCTCTCCTCTCCTCTCCTCTCCTCTCCTCTCCTCTCCTCTCCTCTCCTCTCCTCTCCTCTCCTCTCCTCTCCTCTCCTCTCCTCTCCTCTCCTCTCCTCTCCTCTCCTCTCCTCTCCTCTCCTCTCCTCTCCTCTCCTCTCCTCTCCTCTCCTCTCCTCTCCTCTCCTCTCCTCTCCTCTCCTCTCCTCTCCTCTCCTCTCCTCTCCTCTCCTCTCCTCTCCTCTCCTCTCCTCTCCTCTCCTCTCCTCTCCTCTCCTCTCCTCTCCTCTCCTCTCCTCTCCCCTTTCCCTTCCATTAATATAAAGTTAAGAAATGGAGGTATGCAAAAGAGGCATTGTTCTGTTCTGGGCTATATGCACTCTTTAACAAAGGTGGCTTTGCTGCTTTTCCTCTTTTTTGGCTTTTCCTCTGTAGAAGCTGCTCCTTGCTTAAGGTAAGGAGAGAGGCCAAAGAACTCAGATGAGGTTCTTAAAGAGCAGCAGACAGATTCCACATGATTACAGGGCTGTGCCCCCAGTAACTGGGGGAGTGACTGTGTCTGCATCTGTGAGGCCTTACCACAGTGATCTTTGTTTCCAGGTTTTCCTTTCCTTCGTGTTCTTCAGTGCAAATGTGGATCAGTCCAAGGTGTGTGCGCTGACTATCAGTTTGCACTGAGGTCAGAATACATGCCCCTTTTTGACTTATTTCTGTCTCAAAAGGACTTTGAGCCATTCACTTTCATGGTCATTCTCCGTACTTTTCCATACACATTTCTTCTAGCATTTTGAATTACATAAAATCCTAGTGCTAAGAAAATGGAATGAGAACATGTGCAACTCACTCTATGCACTATTTAAAACTTTGTTACCTAGATGATTTACCTCTCCAGTGTAGAGACCTGAAAGTGAGGCTCAGAAGATCACAAGCACAGCTCTTTTCAAGTCTTGCTCTGGTTCACTTCTCAGCAGAGTTCAAGGTAATGACCTCCTGTAGCCTTATTAATTTTAAATAAGTTTCTTGGATGGTATTCACCTTGTGTCAAGATGCGGTGATTTTGGCTGGGATAGAGTTAATATTCCCCATAGCAGCTAGTATGGGCCATGTTTTCCATTTGTGCTGAAAGCAGTGTTGATAGCAGAGGGATGTTTTCATTATTGCTGAGCAGTGCTTGCACAGTCAAGGCATTTTCTGCTCCCCACCCCACTCCACCACTGAGGAGGCTGAGGGTGCACAAGGAGTGAGAGGGGACACAGTTGGAGAACTGATCCCATGTGACCAAAGGGACTTTCCATACCATATGGCATCATGCTCAGCATATGGGCCTGGGTCAAGAAGAAGGAAGGAGCGAGCATTTATAGTGGTGGCATTTTGTCTTCAGTGGTGGCATTTTGTCTTCCAAATAACCTTTATGCATGATGGAACATGTTTTGCTGGGGATGGCTAAGCACTGGCCCATGCATGGGAAGTGGTCAATGATGAGGCAACACAGAACTCTGAATGGATATTGCTAAAAATAAATAATACCTAGGAATTACTAGTGCATATGTTGCACTTGTGGTTTATGCATTGAAAAGGTCTCATCCAAATCTCTCTGTTGTGTTGAATGATTTCATTTAGAAGGCACTAGTCATCAGATTCCTAAATAGTGTTTTAACCAGTGTAACTAGGCCTTGACTGAAGATCTGGACTGAAGGTTGTTATCATCTCCAGTTGGTTCTTTCTGTGTGTCCAGAAACTGCTTCTTGTAGAATGCTTGTCCTCACTGAAAGTAAGCAGAGAACACACAGAGGAGAGACATGGAGTCTCACTCACTGCTACTCTGAGCAGAACAAAAGACATTCTGCATATTCTGTAGAAAAAGACAAAAAAGTGATAGGAAAGCTGCTTGGTTCTGAGCTTTCTTTTAACCTTAAAACACCTTCCTACTCAAGCATTGGCCCATTTGCAAAAAATTATGCTAATCATACTGAAAGTAGTTGGGTTACTGTTAATGATCATGTAGGAAACATTGAGACAGAATTATACTGGGAACAGTTTGAACTGTGACTGTCATCTACCTCTGCTCTCTACCCAGACTGTTAATGAAAGACAGTGTTTACTGTCAAAAACTGCTTTTTGACAGCAGGTAAGTCATGCAGAAACATGAGGGAATTTCTTTACATTTTTACTTTCTTCATTCTTTGGAAGTTAAAATGGCACTGATATCAACCTACACAAGGAATTTTTTCACAAAGATTTCAAACTTCTCTTGTAAACAAGGGTACTGTCCAATGAGTGTCGTGTGAAAGACGTGGTCCTGGAGTGTTCTGATTGCTCTTTCAAGGAGGAGACTGTAGCTGGGACTATCAGTACTCAGCACCCATCCAGAAACTCCCAGAGAAATTCTCAAATAATAAACTAAGCTTACTCTGTTTGGTAGAGACTTTGGCAGTGGATTCAGGTAGACTAAGGTTTTTATCTAGTGAATCTCTGGACTCCCAGCTATGTCAGAACTTAACTCATAAGTCAATTCACTCATATGGGCAACTATACAAGCCATCTGGAGCAAGTTTATGTTTTATACTTCAGAGCATTTAAGGCTGTAGAAACCCAATAAATCTTCCATATTAATCTATAGCATGTCAAAAGTTGTTATCTTTTACCCACATACTCCCCTTTGGGGCCATTTGATTTGAGCTAAACCAAGCAATTCAATCCTCAGGTGCCTGAAGTCATAAATGCCGCAGACTGGCACAAGCCACGTGTCAACCAGCAAACAGATTAATGAAAAATAGCTGAGGAATGTGCACAGTGATTTTTGTACTATGCTTAATAAAAACCCTACAATGTTCCTGTCATCTGGATGTGGACAAAGATTTATCCCTATTTACAAATTTTCCAAATTTTTAATGTAAGGAACTCTTGAAGAACACCAAATAACAATATGTGCGTTTATGCAGAATTGCTCAGTTGGCACTAAGGAACATACTTTTATCTTCATAGATTGTGAGCCTGGGATTTACATACATCACATAAGTTATACAGCCTAGAGAACACTATGGTGGTGGCCAAAGTGATCTATGCATTACATTACAGCAAGGCCAAGGGTTTTTTAAAACCAAAAACATGATTTTGGCCCTAGGTCATGGTCTACTGTTTTGCTACATAGTAGTTCTTGTACTCTCTTACTTAAATGTATTAATCTCACTTTAAAGTCTTCTATAATTTTTATTTTAGCCATCCAATATTTTTACATTTTTATCAGCCCTTTTGAGGGGTCTATAACCAGCAGGCATGATTATTCTCTTAGTAAAACTTTAATAGTGGCTCCTGTTGATGTCCCACCACTAATAATATTTAGGTGTCGGGAGTTTAGTTCAAGCATGGCTTGAGGAAAAAGGCCACGAAGCCATGCAGCTGAGAGAAAAGTAACAGGTAGCTGTGAAGCAGTTTCAAAGCAGTTTCCAGCCTGACTTCTATAAACAATTAGTCTCTCTCAGGCATCCTTGTATAAACAATAAAGTTCTCAGGCAGTCTTCCCATAACAAAGGTAACATCCTCTCTGGGAAAAGATGGCACCCTGGGAACAGTTATGGAAGTTTTGAGAACCGTTCATATCACAGTGAGAACACTGGATTTGTTTGATGTAAACAATCAACGGTATTGTAAAACAAAAGGAGTGGTTAGAGTTTTCTCTGTTAGCCTATCGTAAACCTGGATTTTGGAATATGCATGAAGTTAATTAACACTGTTATTTAAAGTGACTGATCGATCAATAAATTTGGAGTTCGATGCATTATAGGATGGTCGTTCTCCCCCTCACTTCAACATTTAGGCACCAATCAGGTAATGAATTTATGAGCTACTATTTTCCAGCAACTTATATTCTTTAAACAGTCAATATTTAAAAACCAAAAATAATCTGGAGAAATCAGATGCCGTGTTGATTTCTTCAGCCTGGCATATAATCTTTATGTGCTTGGTCTGAATTAAACCTTTATATTCTCATATTATATTTTATTTTCCATAGAGCTCTACACACAATTAAAAAGGTTCAGAATTAAATGGGATTCCTGAAAAATGTCATGTATCTCTAAGTAGTATTTTATTTTAAGTAAAAAATTTTGAGGGTTTATAAGTGAGAAGGAAATGGAACTGATTAAGAAGTTAGCACTTCCATTTCTGAGTTTCACATTAGCATTTTTTTCTCTCTTTTTGAGGAATGATATATAATGGGACATCAGAATCCAACAAGAATGAATTGAAGGCATTAATTTACTTAGGACATGCAATTCACTGGAATCATTAATGCTGACTTGAAAAACTCATG
The DNA here is from genome assembly GCF_027579445.1 of Ammospiza nelsoni. Lineage (NCBI taxonomy): Eukaryota > Metazoa > Chordata > Aves > Passeriformes > Passerellidae > Ammospiza > Ammospiza nelsoni. The sequence goes on along the minus strand of NC_080635.1, from coordinate 102,868,650 downwards.
CAGGGAGTGCTTTATGACATGAAACTGTGCTTCTAGAAGCTAGTATTGTGACTTTCATTCTAAAAATGAAAAATAAATAACAATAATTCAGAACTTTCCATTTCTTCTTGGTTTTCAAAGTCCAGTGTTCTCAGGTTCCCCAGCAGCAGTCTGAATGACAGATTTGGATGCTTCATGTCAGGTGTGCCCACTTCTGTCTGTATCAAGAAACCTTCTTTCTTTCTTTTATCTTTTTTCTTTTCTTTTCTTTTCTTTTCTTTTCTTTTCTTTTCTTTTCTTTTCTTTTCTTTTCTTTTCTTTTCTTTTCTTTTCTTTTCTTTTCTTTTCTTTTCTTTTCTTTTCTTTTCTTTTCTTTTCTTTTCTATGCTTTTCTTTTCTTTGCTTTGCTTTTCCCTTTCCCTTTCCCTTTCCCTTTCCCTTTCCCTTTCCCTTTCCCTTTCCCTTTCCCTTTCCCTTTCCCTTTCCCTTTCCCTTTCCCTTTCCCTTTCCCTTTCCCTTTCCTTCTCTTTTATTCTTTCTATAAAGCTTGAGAAAGGTGGTTATATTTTTTTTATAAACTTTGGGTTATATGTGTATAGAATGATTCGGTCATAAACATACAAGTTTGTATTTAGAAAATATCCTAAATTCCAGAGACAATATTTGCATCTGAATACAACTATTATGCTGAATGCATGTGCAGTGTTAATGTGCACGTGGCACACTTTGTGTGGTAAATTTCGTATATTGTGTACCTTGATCACTTTCTATTTTAGAGCCCTATCTTGTCTTCCTTTTATTATTTTTGTGATGGATGATTGTAGATGATCAGTGGAGTGGAGTGTTAGGAGTCTTAACAAAGAAAAGTGGAGTTCTTAGTGTATAGGGCCTGAACATTAAATTTTAGTCAAAAGTTCCAATCAATTGTGGCTGGCTAAAATAAGAAAAGCTTGATTAAAACTTAAAACTTCTTCTGCAGAGGAATGAGATATTTTTTTCTCTGTATGTTTATTCTGAAAGCTTTCTGCCTTTGACATTCAACATTCTTATTAAAAGGAAGAAATATTTTTTTATTCTGTAAAATTTTTCCTCTCCTTTCAAAAGCTGGAAAGCAGTACTCATTATACTGAATTAGACGGCCTTTTCAGCAGTGGGAAATAGAAATAAAACAACACCAGAAAAAAAAATAAGCCTCTGAAAATGTCAGGACGGTTTTATTGATAACTACTTGAGATAAGCTGCATTTTAAATATGTTCCTGAAAAGTTGGAAAGACCTCAACAGAATAATAAGCAAGTACAATTGAAAATGTGAATAAACCACATTACAGTGAGACAAACTACCTACTTTACCAATCACGAATAAGTCTATGAGGCAAGTCAGAACATTCAAAGTGTCTGTGGGAAGAACAGGTTCCCTTTCACATTTGTTCTTTATGATTACCAGTTTTACTGTAAAGGAAAATAAAATTATGTAGTGGAAAGTTGATAAAAGTGTTAGTCTTCGGTTGGTTTTTTTGTTTGTTTGATTTTGTTAGTTTGTTTGTGGATTGGTTTTGGTTTTGTTTTTTTTTAATGTATAAGATATAGATTTTCTTATAATTAATTAAATACTTTAGCCAGGATGTATGGAATTCCCCATTTCCACCTTTAATAAAGGTTTGATAATCTTTGTTTGACACCTGTGAAATCTATGGCCTGACTTAAGTGGAAGGTGATCATAAATCTTTCCTGTTCTGAAAATGTTTATACTTCTGAATTCATGAGTTATGTAGATTCATCAGCAATTTCCTTATCCCAAAAGCATAATAAAAACATATTTTTAATTCATCATTTCATTACACATAAGCATTTAAACCTATGTACATATAAATAAATATATGCACACAGTGTACATGTCACTTTATGCAAAGGTAAAAATGATTTCTCATGCCCAAATGGTCATCAAGAAAGCATCCTATGCCCCTCTGAAATCAAGTAGAAGCTTTTCCATTAACTTAAATAGAAACTACATAAAACCCTAATGTTCTCTTAAGTGATTAATAATAAATATGAGTGTTCCAAAATTATTTGAATCTTATACAGTCTACCTTTAAATACATACAGGTACATTTGTTTCTTATAATAGAATCTGAGATTCTAGAAATTTACTATAAATTACTTGTGGTTTTTTGTTGTTTTCCAAATGAAAAGTAGTGCCAGAAAATATTTTCCTGGTTTATGCTGTACAAGAAAAACACCTACATTCCACATAAAGGACTTTCAACTCTGTACTAAAATCTTAATTGTAGCTACTGCCATTAAGAAGGGGAACAGGCATGTTGGTGGTCCACTTAGTATTAAGGCAAGGGATTTTTTGTTATGGTGTTAGCCTAAACCTAGAGCAACTGTGGTAAAAGGTACTAAATCTATGTATCATTAAAGAAATTGTATGGAAGGGTTTTGTTTTAAATCTTGATTTGCAGTGTTACATAGTTATCTTTTTATTGGTAGTTACACACCAATATGAAACTTTGATTAAATGTGTATCCTCTTCATAGAATATGGGCATCTCATTTCAAGTGATAATTGAGCTGGGTAATGTCTGTCTTCATGCCACTGGCTATTTTGCTCGTGCAATACTTAATACATTAATTTCTAAATAAATACTATACAAAATAGACATTTTCAAAGAGGAAAAATAAAATAAATGAAAACAAAACCCCTGGTGTAACTTTAGGTATGAATGTTTTGCACATTTTAAATCCAATGTTTAAAATCAAAATAATTGGATTTTGATATCACAATCAAAAGCATCTTCCTGGCAAAACCCGGGCAGAACAGAGCAGAAATCTACCTTCAACAAAGAGGCTGTGAAAGGTTACTTCTGTGAAGAACACAGGTCATATTTATTTACTTGTTTTACTTCTTGGATGGAGATCAGAACCCTGGAAAATTGAACTATTTTAGGTAACACAGTATCTGGGACAACATAGAAGTGGAATCCATTGGGAGTTTTCATCCATTTCTATCATCTCTCTACCTCTTTCTCAGACAGTCTTTATGCCATTATTATGTCCCTGGAAAACTTTTTCATAAATGCCATTATTAAATTTGGGCAAAATGCCTCTTCTATTTTGGAAGAAATACTCAATTTTTTTTTCTCTATTCTTAAATGAGGGCAAATTTTGAAATCTTAAAGAAAATAGGTGTTCAACGACTGCCCACACAAATTAATGACACTTATTCTTTCAACATTTAAAACTTTTTTTAATAATTAATAATTTTACTTTTAAAAATCAGCTTAATTAATTTGCCTATTAGCAAACATATTCAAGCAGAAAACAAAATTATCTTTTACAATCAAAAAAATCAAACCAAATAAATTTGTCAAAAGTACTCTTGTAAACAATTTTGCTTTTAGAAGGCATGCATTTTCTGCCAGCAAATACTAGGTCTTGTGCAAAGGTTTTGATTACTTTCATTAAAATTTGTATTTTAGTGACAAATGATGCTGACAAGTACTTTCATTAATCTGTGTGATTAATAACCAGTAGAACTAAACCTAATATTTTCTAAATTAAGAATTCAAATGATTAAGCATCAGTTCTGTGTATTCGGTAGCAGAACTCAGATCAAAGCAACATGGTATAAGGGTTTAAAAAAGTACATGAATTCTTGTTTGTTACAACCAAATGCCAATAGGAAGTATTCCAATACCATACAAAACCCTTAAAGTAAGTATCTTCCAGAATTTAATGATGGAACTGAATAAAATAAGAAGCAGACTTAGTACTTCAATGTCTGGCATATATTACTTTTGATTTTAAGAAAAAAGAGTCCAAAGAACTAGAACTGTACTGCCAGTACCTAGTAATAGCTAAATTTTCTATTCCTAGTTGAAAAGGTTATAAGACCTAGGCCAAGGTTTGTCATCACAGATGGGAGAGAAATGGCACAATAATAGAAACCAATATTTCAAGAAAAGTCTTAAATATGAGTACATTGAGGATTTGCTGGATATTATAATTTTTCCTATACAATTTTCATTTCAGGGTGCTTTTCATATGTTCAGAATAGAACAAATCCTATGAGAAGCCAAGTATGCTGCACTTGTACTAGGTGCAGCATAGTTCATGTCTAATGGGATCCCAATTTCCTGCCAGATGTCAAGTCTGAAGTTCAATTTGAAACTAACATACCTAGGTTTGGTTTGGATGCCTTCAGATAGGTGCCAGAACTGGGGGATATGTTAGAATTGTATGATGCTCAAACAGTGAAGCCTAGAGAATGCTTAAGCTCTATGCAAATGCAGAAAGGCATGAGGGTCTCCTAGATTTATGTTCTATCTACCAGCCTTTTGTGACTGTCTTAAACATCCTGTGCCATTTTAATAGCAGAGACAGCCTATACATGGTCATCTGTGTCCATAATATATAAAAACCCATCAAAATTTAGGTATTTAAAGCTAAAGCAGATTTCTACTCTGAATATGACACCAGTTCTCAAGGTACATCTAGCTCAAATTGGTATAGGAAATCTTCTGGGCAAGAATCATTGCCAGAATCCTTTAAGAGGTACCTAAAAAGCCATGAATGTGGTGGAATAACTGCTTCTGTATCTCTAAATCTAGAATACATCATTCTTTCCAAGGGATGTGTTCCCTGTCAGTCACAGAGTTTAAACAGTTTTAGTTAGCTGAAATGGTGGTGGCTTAGGCCTAGTCTTAGAATAGTCAGTGATGGAAGAGCAGCTGGAGACTGGATAGTAAAAATGCAACTGAAGACTTTGCCAGGCATTTCTCCTTAAGAAGTCTTAGGTGACTGAAAGAAAGAAGTCCTGATATCCTCCAGCCTAATAGTCCCAACCTGTGAATGGCATGTACTGACAACAAGTGGCAATAAGACAGACATAAGGGATGTTTTGCTATTTCACTAATAGGGAAGCATTGACAAAATAAACAGTGGAAATTGCTAAATTATTATATATATAAAACCAGAGATAAGTAATCATACATTCTCTTAAATCAGGCCTCTTTTTTTCCCTTTCCCTTTTTTCCCCAATCCCTTTCCCTTTCAAGCAGAAATGTCCTCCAAAGAGAGCTATTGTTCTGCCGTGTTTCTGGAATGCCAGAACTCCTAAGCATTTCAGCTCAACTCTGGTTGCTGCTGAAAGTGCTTAGTAGTTTTTCTTGGTAAAACATGTAAAAGAGAATGGGAGGAAGAAGGGAACAGAGAAAAAACAATAGAGAGATAGGAGGAGAAAGAATAAGAGGAGAATAAGAGGAGAATAGAGAGAATAAGAGGACCGATATGTTTCTCAGTTTCCTCATTGTTGCAATATTTGTTCCCTCAGACTGACCAGCTTCAGGTAAGGAAAAAGCAAAAGCAAGAGCAAAGCCAACAACAAGACTAGGAAACAGCTCAAAACAGCTTGCAGAAAACCAAGAGGGACTGTTAACTATCCTCTTTGGTATGCACCATTGCTTCTTTATTGGTGCAGATGGGATAGAGTGAATATGACTGTGAATTTAGCATAAAAAGTGAGAATTCAGATTAATAACTCTCAATTCTAGAGAACAAAATAGCTGGTTATAGATTTTAATTATTCAAAATTTACTATCTTCCATTTGAAAACCACAAGAGGACTTAGGTATTCCTCATTGTTTCAATAGATTTGGTCCATATCCTTTAGCACTGAAATATTAATATTAAATCTGGAGATTGGTGTTTAATTTGATTTCATAGATCAGTTAGGCAACCAAGGGAGCAGATAATTGGATAGCTGCAGTCTGCTCTTCGCTGTAGAGGGTCTTTTACAAACCTGACAGTCCACTTATTTTTTGGATTTAGTGGTTGAATAATTCATTGTAGAGAATAAATTTCAAATGTTGTAATAATTTCTTAGAGTCCTTTAAACAGAGGGAGCTGGTAACAAAGAAGCCATCATCTAATTTCATTTCTAATGTAATTGTGGGTGTTGATGACCGTATAAACCTCCTTAGTGACACTGATCAGACCATCTCAAATGTCATTTCTCCAACATGTGCTGATATGGCTGACTTGAACACTTAGGTTCTCCAGTTGAATCCTGGAAACTGGGCTATTGGGGAAGGATCATAACATCACTGTCTTTGGGATTCACTCCCTCTTGTGGCAATAAGTCACAACAATTGATATGGTTTACACATTTTGCATCTTTGTTTTTTAAACAGTTCCTGCTACTGTTATTACTTGAGACAACAGTTATGCCAGCATTTAGTCTGACAGTTTGTAAAGACAAATGAAACACTATTTCAATTCCACTGGGTATCAATGTCTGTTCACACATAGTGTGTACATATTGTTAATGTATATACAACAATAAACTGTCACATCAGAAATATTTAAGCACAATGATCAGGCTGAAGTGGACCAAAACCAGCCCACAACAAATCTTTCCTAAAATATTTCCTGACTACATTTAAAAAACCCAACCTACTTTCAAAGGATTTCTTACTGCTGCTAAACTGCCTTATCATTTCAGAGGCAGTCTGCTGAAGATTCTCCATAGGAACATATAAGACTTTGTAATACTGGATGTATTTTGCAAAGGTACTGCATGCACTGCTGAATAATGAAGTACTTAATATTCTGCAGAATGTCAAGCTTTTCAATTTATGAGACCCAGGTTACTTCAGCCTAGGGGATAAAATTTTATTTTTTAGTAACTTGGAATTAAAAATAAATTGGACACTAGATCATGCTTTAAAATCGTGGTCTATTAAAAAAAGTTTTAGATGGAACTGTTAGGTTATCTGGAACATACACCAGAATGGGCAGAGAAGTGGACATATGCTAGTGCAGAAGATGTGTGTATGTTGGGTCATAAGGATAAAAGCAATTACATTTTTGTAAGAACAAAATTGTGAGGGACTCCCAAGGTTAGCTGCCTCGTGGTTAGTGTGACAGGTGGAACCCAACTCATAAAAAAATGGGACAAAAACCAGAATATTTTGAGAACTTAATAATTTTGTAGTGAGAGCAGACTAGAAACTGAGTGCAGAGTTTTAAGGAGACAAAAGAAGTTCACCTGTCCTCTCTGCCTACCCTTTTACCCAGTTCTTTTCCATATGGAAACAAAACACAGCTATGATCATATTATGTACCATGCAGCAGGAATGGTAAGATCAGAGAAGTAGATTGTTCACACAAAAAAGAACTTGCAGAGGGTGAACTATATATATGAAATGTAGGACACAAACAAAAAAAGGATGAACTGTGACAATTTTGAAAGAGGTCATTAAGTCTTCTGTGTTCTGAGCATACAGAAAGTGAAAAAAAAGGGTATTTCTTTTTCTTCTTCAGGAGTGCTTTATCTTCCATGAAGAAAAATTCTGAGTATAAAGAGTGCCTTCCTGACAGCAAAAAATGTGTAGCATATGCTAGGTTTCAGGGAACCTGCAAAATGTTGCTAGTTGTTTTTTTTTTTCTTTTGTAAGTTTAAACCTTGCACAGAAAGACTAACAGTTGAAAGTGCTAAACTACTAAGAATTAAACATTTTCATAATTACTTCTGGCAGCGGTGTCAAAGGGAAAAAAAAGCATGGTACTACTCCTTATTTGGAATTTGACATCTTGTCTTCATATTCTTTTCCAATTATATGAAAAACATGGCTAAAATAAGGGGGTTTTACATGGCATCCTTTAAAATATTATCTCCATTAAATTTCCATTAACAATGTTTTAAGTGTAATGACTAGAGATTGTAGCAACTTCTGTTTAAAAAAAAGCAGCAGCACAAGAACATCTCTAGAATCCAGTACCATCCCTAAATAAAAGAAACAAAAAGAAAAGTAACAGAGCAACCAAAAAGTGGCAAGTGGATTTGTTGTCTAGAGACAATCTGAGCTCAAACTGGTGCCATTTAAACAAATATACTGCAATTGAACTGCAAGCTAGAACCATAGGAACAATTGAATGCTAAGTGAGATCCCCAAGAACTCTAAAGAGATTCATAAGTGAATTTACAGGGAATACTGCATGAATTGATAATGACAAATTCACCAAATTCTCCCAGTAAAATGGCTTCCAGATGTTCACTGTTCCCACTATTGTTGGGAATTCAAAGACACATGGACACATACAAGGACATATGGGTATTATTTCAGGCCATTTTAAAATAAGAAACTTAATCAGTTATGTAGATGCTCTTTGTTGTTTTTTGTTTTTTGTTTTTAGTTTTTTTATTTTCTAATATTTCTGTTGATCTAAGGATCGCTATATAGGGATATTGATGGGACTCAAGACTTAAGTATGTTCTCATTAGGTTTTTGATATGAATAAATCTGCTTCTTAAAACAAATCACACCATGTACCAATTTGCATTACAGATACCCAAACTAATTTAAAAATCCGGAAAAGAGATATTACTGACTTGTGTGCAGTACAAATTTCACATATGTGAGAACTGAGAAGAATCTCAGACTTGCTGGGTTTTGTTTGTACCCAATGTCCTTGTGAAAACTTGTATTCATTACTGTGAAGTACTTCCTTCTTCAAGTGATAGATTTATATTTAGTAATTGATTAAGTCTGAGATTGCTTTTATGCAAATTTAGCCATCAACACTGAAATGTCTTTTCTTAGTTTTCTGTGTGGACAATGAAGAGACATGTTCTTGCAGAGGGTGTTTCTGCCTATCCTAGTTAAGATACCAAGGCAATGGTGATGAGTTGCTTTTAGGGAGTTTGCAATTTACCTTCAGATGGTCTCAGCTTTAGGCCCACCACAAGGATCCTGGATGATTACCTTAGGTTTGACACATAACTCTAGTCATTGACTCCATATGAAAGGAATCATATCCTTAAATTATTACAAACATTACAGTGTGAAGGGCCACTCATCCATCTGCTTGATTCAATAACAGGTCTTTGACAGGGGCTTACAAGAGATACTGGACAGAATATACAAAAATCAAGCCATGGACAAGCCAGATAAGAAACCACTTTTCTGTTTGGTACATTTCAAGTTGATTAATCAGATCCTGGTTTATGTCTTTAAGCAACTAGATGAATATGAATTCCTACTTTTAGATGTTAGACATATTAATTATCCTTGAAGGTAAAGAACATAAAACCCCAAGAAAAGAATTTCCAGCACTTTGTTTTCAAGTGGTTAAAGAATTGTGCCACCTATTTATAAAAGAGGGAACTTCTGCTGTTCTGTGCTCTACCACAGCATAACTCCTGGTGACAAATGAACTCTGTCAGAGCAGGTAGCTCAGTGTTGCTTTCTGCTGTGGAAATACAGTGTGACCACACTGCTCCTAAGGCAAATATTATTCTCTCAGAATACTTCGCTCCAAGTTATAATTTGCACATTCCAACCAGTCAAGCAATGAAAAGTTAAAGAGAACCATGTAGAGGAAATCAAGCATATTGGGTTATGTTTTGTGATACATGGTTCAGTATTAAGCACTGGAAAATAAGATGTATATGATATGAAGAGAAGTCCCATGTGCATTTGAATACTTCTTTCACATAAAGGCTTTTTTATAATAAATTGGAATGACACAAAAGGAAAGCTGTAGGGTTCATAATGTGCAAAAAACCTGTCACTTAAATTATCCTCTAAACATAGGTTCTATTTTTGCACTAGAACTATAATATAATTGCATTAGATTCATAACAATTATAATGCATATAACCTTAGTCAATGTTAAATAATATGAAAGGCAGTAACCTCTGTACCAACGCGTTATGCTCCAGCGAGATATGAAAGTATATTAAACACTTGGCTTGTTTATAATTTTTTTGGCCTATTATTAATTTAAAATGACAATTACACTTAATATTATTAGACTTTAGGCCTTGAAATAATGCATGAAACTCCTCAGATAAACAATCTACCTATACTGTATTTACAGAAAAATTCATAAGCACTTTTACAGAATAAATGAAGGGCTAGTCTATGTTTTGCTTTCAATAAGTCTTTTGCATTACATTTCAGAGACCTATTTAAGAAATAGATGATCACACAAGTCTTCAAACTCTGTATTTTCAGAGATTCACAAGCTGAGTACTCAAAAATCTTTTTTTTTCTATTACGTTCTTTCTGTTCAGAATTAAAAGCGTCGGGCTGGAATCTTCTGGAGGAATCTTGCACAGAAGTTTCAAAATTGTGGGGTTAAGACATTGCAAAGCTCCCAAACTTTTGACTTCTGTTGACTTTCTTTAAACATAAAGGAAACATGATGTGAAATAGTCAAGCTGACTTCCATTGGAGTTCCTAAATATGGTGTGCTATCCTTATTTCAGAAACCAATTTTGATTTGTTATGCCCTTTTTCAGTGTTGTTAAAATGTGCATCTATCCTCTATTTTTGAGTCAATGCTATCACAACAGTGATCCAAAGAATCTTTTTCTAGACTTTGCCAGTCTTATATTGCATTGCAGGGAAGGTCTGTTAGCACTGAGTGCAATGAGTAGAAAATGCCAGGCTTATTTTCACAGAGACAGATGGTGACTGCAAGCAGTGCCATCCATCCTACCTTTCTGTGCATGACTTTATGCAGAGTGTGACTTGAGCTCATCCTTGTGCATTCAAATACCTCACTGGCAACACTAAAGAAGAAGAAAAGAAAGCCAGCAATGAATTTCAAGTAGACCCTCTTAAAGAAATCCAGATATTGTAATAAGTCTTCCACCCTTTTCCTGATTACCTGTTGTGACTCTGCATTGTCTCCAGTGATATACAATGTTTAGAGCTGACACTCAAAACACTCCTTCAGAGGCTAAAATTCCACTGGAATTGATAGTTTAATTCCAGGGACTTTAGTACTGTTTTACCTCTTGTTAGCCAGAGGAAATGAAATGCGTTGGCCTTATGCCTAAATCATATGACTTAATACATGTAGTAAATATCTTTGAAATAATAATTAAAATGGGGATTTTGCATGATTCATTAAAAGAAAAATTAGTGATTTAAAAGTAGTTGGCATGTGGTTTTTTAAGTGAAATTTTTATATTGGTTTATGTGTGTGTAAAGTTAGTTACACTGAGAGACTTCATCTCTATTGATATACTTAAAAGGTCACTGTCTTGGAAAAAAAAGTCCTGCAATGAAAAAAAATCCACTTAAAAGTGTATAGTCATTCTGAAATTGAGGCAAGCCCAATTTTTAAATTAGAGAAGTAGCATTTTGTTAATTGGCAGGCTCACATTAAGTATTTAAGATTATAATTAATTACTTTCTATACTCTTAATTGAAACATTACAACATACTTGGTTATTATTTAATTAGGAAACACATTAATTATATGTTAAGGTCTTCAATTGTTTATACAGCCAAGCCTCCCCTTTGTAGGGAATTCAGCAGTAAACAAGCCAAGGCTCAGCAGAGCATTCTGGCATGAAGATGCAGCAGCATCGGTGTTGCTGTGACTTTCTCTGATTTGCATGGGCTGAGCAGTGATCAGTGAACAAATCCATGGGAATTCAGCCTGCCCTGCTCGGATGAGTCAGGAGAGCAGGAGTGTCTCAGGGCACTCAGAAAGGGTTTTGTGCACTTGCCCAGCTGCAGGCAGTGTGCAATCACACGGAAAGACGCCGTATTAGCAATTACCGTAGAAAGTCCTCAATACCTAATGAAGGGAAACAAACAAATTTCCTGCCATTAACTTATTCTGGTGTAGTCTATTCTATTTCTCTTAATATTTGTTGGAAAAAAAAAAGAAGTATAGTAGCTTTATACAGTTATATTTAAAATATTTTTCACTTCCAAGAGGCGATAAATTTTCGTAATTTATACCCCACCTATATATGGGATTCTTGTATAAAAGAGAAAATAAGTTTAAATATCCCAGAGATGAAAATACACAAGAAAATCTTTACTTTATAAATACACTGAACTAACAGAAAACCCAAAAGAACCCCAAACAAGTACATGAAATAGCAAGACCCAAGCCCTCAAAAGTGTCTCAGCAAGATGCAGGCTTTATGACAGATGAAAATTAAAAATATATCATCAGAAAAAAAGAAATAAGTTCAAAATTTTTTTAAGCCATAAAGGTATCACAGTAACAAAATGTTTTGTTTTTTTTTTTTTTAAATTATCTTGCATGTGTATTTTGTGCATTCAGTGTGTGTTCAAGGTTAAGTTCATACCATACTTGAGCCAAAGTAGAGACTATATAAGGAAAAAATTCTATTTTCTCCATTCTACTGTTGAATCTTTTTCATTTTTTAAAAAGTGTGTGCAGTCCTTTTTTAATATTTTCATTCTTTTATTTTCTGATCTCTTTTCAAACATAAAAAATATAAATTCTAGACTAAACATGTAAGGGTTCCTTTTCCATCTTTGATCCCTCTAGTTTTGCTGACATTTTTCTCTGTGTTTGGATTCCAGCAATTTTGTCATTTCTGCCAGGAGACAGGGGAGTACATGGAACTAGGAGACTTGTTAGCTAGACAAGATTTGACTATATTCCAGTGCAGAGCCAATTCTGTGCTTCTTCCTATGGCTGAAGGATGATATATTAGCTGATAGTGCTATTGGTATGTGCACAAACCTTGAAAAGCTTTCCCTAAATACAGGAGAGAAGTGGTTCCCAAAGTTGTACCCTAATGACACAAGAGCACAAAGCCAGGAGAAAAAAAAGCGAGTAAACCCCCCCCAGAAAATGTAAGTAATTTTAAGATACACAGAAAGTTCAAAACTGCTACCCTGTGCAAGATCCAGTCTTCACCTGGAAAACAAGACATCTGTGGTTACTGACTTTATTAAGATTGTACTGCTCAGTCCTGTTTAAAGGAAATTGTGGACTTCAGTTTGAATTATATCTTTCACTGAAATGGAAAGTTCACCTAAGTCTGCTCAACTTATCCCTCAGGTATGGTTAACTAATTTGTGCCAGAAATCAACACAGTTCCAAATAATACAATTTTATGTAAGAAATGTACAAGAAAAAATGTCCTATAAAACTGTCAAACCTGGACAATTCAAAGGACATGGTATCAAAAATGAGGCTGATGCTCAGCTGGTTTGAGTTCCTGAATCTATCATCATCTGAACAGTCAAAAGAGTTGGCTCCTGGAGAAGCCATGATCCTTTTCTAATTGCTATGTCTGTGTCAGTAATCATATCAGAGAACCTCCTTGCTAGGAAGGCAGACAGGTGGGAAGAGATGAGTAAAAATATTTTAGGAATAGCCTAAGATTTTGGGCCAATTCTACTTTGCTAAAATTATATACTATGACAGAAGTTCACAAAGCTATCATCAGGATCTAAGTGACTGAAAAAACAATATTAGCCTTTGTACCAACAATATGGTGAGCAAAGCAGGGATACTTCTATTAACAACAAGGCCTGTCTATCTCACAGATTATAGTGTGATAAGTGTGGATTGACATTATCCCTCAGTTATATACTATTTTATTTATATTCACAGACATACATGTATATATATATTATTTTATAAGATATATACAATATTTTACTCTGTGACAAAAGTGCAGCAGAGCACCTATCACCCAAAGGGAGTAAATTGCTCTACTTCACATTTAATATGAGAAAACAAACAAGAAAGTGGTTTCTTTGCAGTAATGGCTAGACTGATACAAATTCATTACATACCTTAGAGTGACTTTTCTTTATGTCAGCTCCTGTGGGACCATGAATGGGCTCTCTCATATTTACACAGCTATAAGGATTTATACTTTGATTTATTATGGATATGTTTCAACAGATTCTACATCAACTGCATTGGGAACTTGTAGTAAACTGACTCAAGAGTGAAATTCAATCATGGTTGTGTATAAAGCAGTGAAAGGGATGGATGTTAAACTCTATCAGAGGCATACCGTTGTAGAGTTATTGTGCTGGAGAATATTTCTCAGTCTTATTATGGCCTGGGTTTAATGTGTCATTTGGTACAACACCATTCAAAAATATTTAGAAATAGGTGAAAAATCTAAACAATGCAAATTATTAAGAGCAACTGAAATACAAAAATTTGAATTCCAGTTACATAAATCTGTTAGGGGCTTTGCTTTCCCTTAGGATATTTCTGCCATCACATATGACTAGGATTCTAGGGAGCAGGTCTTTTCCTATCTGGAGCTTTATAGCTGTGTTTGTGTATGAGTCATGTTGCCTTTTCTTTAGCTTAGATTTAGATTTAATAAAAGTCTATAGAAAATAATGTTCTGACACTGAACTTGTCCCAGAAGACTAACAAACACTGGATATTTCATGATCAAAATTATTTTTTACTCAAAGTCTCAAGATAAAATGCAAATATATAAACCTGCTTCACTACATGAATTTGCATATTTCTCTCTTTTACTGTAAGTGTATATAAATTACAGCATGAAAAGCCACTACTGCTTAAAATGTCATTTTAGTTCTAGTGAAATTCTTTACAAAACCAATTCAAGAGACACACATATTTTGCCTCAAGATACAACAATGCAACTATCTATCCTTCTGAAATCAGTATGAATAGAATAACTGCTTTTGCATGCCACAGTGCATGGTAATTATCATTGCCAGAAACAAATGGCATCAGTCTTTTAAGGAGAGCACTAGACATGAAACCTGGAAAATGCACTCTCCAGAATATGTCATGATAGTACTATGAAGTTATTCAAAGAAATTTTTATGGTGTAGAATTTGGTTTCCATTGTGCAAACTGAAAGGCTTATATCTATTTTGAAATTGTATCCAAAATGGTATTTAATTGTATCTATTTTTCTTCTTTCTTTATAATCTCTGTTGAATCAAAAAATACATAATTTAATTAGTGTTATCCCCTTGTAGTCTTTGAGAGAGTATAACCAAAAAACTGGCAATATTACAGCAACTATCATATTGTGTGCAATTGTATGTTTCACCAAAAACACCCCAAACAGATAAGGCCATAGATTAGAAAACAAATATTCTTTAATGAGGTTTATCTGTTTTGGCTATGAGGCTGCAAACCGGATGTCAGGTTTTCTTGCCATCAACAGGGAATACAATTCAGTGAAGGACAATTGTGAAAAAATTTAGTGAACAAAACTTGGGTGGTTGTCTCTGTCGTGGG
Source organism: Ammospiza nelsoni (assembly GCF_027579445.1). Lineage (NCBI taxonomy): Eukaryota > Metazoa > Chordata > Aves > Passeriformes > Passerellidae > Ammospiza > Ammospiza nelsoni. The sequence continues at coordinate 102,853,632 of NC_080635.1, read as the reverse complement.
ACACCCTCACTGTCTCACCAAGGTGCCCTGGGGTATCTTCTGCTTGGTGCTAGTTGGACCTTCAGCTTCACTGCTATCCCTGCTACAAGGCAGCACAGAAGGAAGGCCATAGAAAGGAATTTGTGTAAAATTTGCCCTGATCTCAGTCTGCCAGAAACCTCTGAATCAGATAGTCCAAAAATTATAGTTTTAATATGTGGAGTGAGGCACGATGAGCTTGTTTAAAAGAAATTAAAATCTAGCAGGCTTTCAAGGATGAAACTATTAATATTCAGTAATTTCAGTTAGAGCAATTACAGAGAACTACATAAGTGCAGACAAGAGACAGTATTAATCTGAATTTACAAAATAGATGTTTCTGTCACATACAGAATCACAGAGAGAAAGAAGACAGAAAAATATTTACCATCTAAAGAGAGAGCAGGTTGTAAAAAACAAAAACAACCTGCCAAATAAGATCTTCAGGAATATAAATATGCCTTTGCCAAATTTACAGCTGTTCACAGAGGAAAAGCATGATGAGAAAATTCATCAGCAAAGAGAAGCTTTCCAGAGAGGAACATTAGAAAACAGCAGAAAATCTTAACACATAAATAGGGATATTATAAGAAGAAATGAAAGAGCGTTAAATTTTCAAACCAGAAGTTTAAAACATGAAATAATTTCTATATTGCACTTCTAATACCTGTATGAGATCCTTTTTAACTACCTAGGTTACTCAAAGTATCTCAAGTGGCCATTAGCCATCACAAAACTTGTGGAGTTGAATTTCAGGATAGGTAACAAACTAGTCTTTGTCAAGGACATGGAATCTGGATTGCCATTTTTTTTCTTATAAAACTGTAGAAAACAGAGTGTAAGGATATTCCAAGCCTGCTGATGTCTGAGCTGGCAACACATCCTTGAAAAGCCCTAGGAAGCCCCAAAGTGGCTTAAAAACAGCCTTGCATTTCCCGATCCAATCATAAGAACATGCACAAATGAGACCCCTTTTTATTCTAAATAAATATTTGGCTGTTGTTTTGTTACCGGTTACTTAAGGTATCAAATGCATATTTATGATACTATAAGGAGAGGGATATCTGTAACACTGGTTCCTAATCCTCAATGATGCTTAATATAATTTATGATGATGAAAGATCATTGGGTCTATCTTTCATATAATTTCTTGACAAAGGGGCTGTTCCCACTTGTAAATGAAGCAATTTTAATGTATTCTTGTTTATTCACTTTGCATTCTATTTTGGCAATTTAAAATGACCTTGCAATTAGTAAATTGCAATTAGTAAATAATAACAGCTCTCTACACTTGACAACAGAGTTCACTGCAAATGTGAATCATACAGGGTGTAAAGATAGAATAAACTGATGACACACATAGGAAGAATTCAGTACAAGATATGCTTTAGAAATACTTAGAGGTCAAAGTAAAACTTAGGTTTAGTTGAAAAAAATTTATTGTTTGTTTGAACATTTTTCAACTGAAGTTGAAAAAAAGGTTGCAAAATATGAAGCATGTTTTTGCTGACCAGTTTGTTACCCTGGATTTAATCCCCTTCATTGATTCATACAAAAACTTCTTCAATATTCCTTAAATTGACGTCTTCATTTTAGTGCAAGTCAGTTTCAAGTCCAAATAATTTAAGATTGCTCTCAGACATTTATGTATCAGCATTTGTGTTCTCAGTGTTTCATTATTGTATGCATCTTCTAAAAATCTCTAGATTTACAATGATTTTTTTTTTTATGTTTTTCATTTACTGCAGCAAACTGAAACTTCCTCTCTTCTCCTTCCTTTTATGATTCAGTAGAAACCTCTCAGTGCTTGTAGGGGGAAGATAGGTCTGGAAAAGATATATCTCTCACTTGGCTGTTGTTATACACCAGTACCCAAAAGGAGGTTTTAGCACTTAAAAAAAAATTTGTACTTGACCACTTTCCTGCTGTAGAATTCCAGAATGTCACGTATTCCTTTGGAGGTATAAATAATGATGCCCACAGAGACTTAAACATTGACAAGAAGTTGAGCAGCTGAGTTTCTACAGCTCCTACTCACAACACAGACATCATAAGCAGCTGCTTCAAGCCACGGAAAGGAACAATAGAGAACAAAAGAAAAGGAAGTAGCATTAGGATCTGCCAGAAATGTCAGCTCTGTATATCTTATATCTACATAAGCCTCCAGAGTCCACTAACCAAACAGCAGCTAAAAGAATAGAGTTTACACATATACCTAGAGGAAAACCCAGTGGTGACTAGAGGTGGTTCTGGGACATGAAATCCTGCCTGTTTGCTGCATTACAAAGATAATTTTATGGGATTATGGACTACAAGAGCTAGGGACATTCAAAGAAACTGTCAGGGGGCAGGATTAAAAAAAAAAAAAGAAAAAAAAAAGTTACCAATGAACAAACATTTGTTTTTTTACTTGAGCAGCTTGAATCACCTGCACACAGATGTTATTAGTCCATTGTCTATCCTCCATGCATGTTAGACTGCTCCTGGCAGAATAAAAAGTGGTGTCTCCTCAAGCAGTGTTTGGCAGTGGTTTGGTATTTGGATTGGTTCATTGACAAGGTCAAAGAGGAGCAGTGACATAAGAATGTGGTTTCTGTTTCTTTCTTTCACAGCAGTGATACTCTACCCAGACTTACACTTCACACATCTTTATGTCTTTCAGTTCTATCTGTACCTGCATTTTCCTCCTCCTTTCACAGTAAAAATGAACAGACTCCCTGTCATTATTTGTTGTTAATGCCTTTTTACACAATGTGCCCAGATGAATTTTAAAAAGGGCTAAAAACAATCACAGTGTTTAAAAGGAAGAAAGGTAATGTTATTAAAGTTCTGATATCACAGAGTAAATTGATGTGGAGAGAAAAAAATTAATGTAAAAATAAAATAGTAAAATTTCTTGCTAGAGGTCTCATTTTTGTCATAAAAGTACTGCCATTTGACAGGCTGCCTTCAAACACAGTTTATTATTATATTTCATAATTCAGCTTTCAATATTCTCCATCAAACCAAACACATTATAGATTAGGCTGCTTTATACAAAAATGTCCCAAAGTAAAAAAAATATTAAAGCCCTGTAAATTTTGTAGCTGTGACATATGAAATTCACTTGAATTTACTTTTTTAGTAACTGATCATTATGCTTTCTAGTTACTATTAGCTTGATACATTTGATTAAATTTAAACAGCAAACAACAAAAAATATTTACTGCAGGATCTGACCCTGTTTTTCACACTGCCTTGAAAGATCAGACCTGGAAAAGGGTTTGCAATTTGGCAACTTACCTCAAAATTTCCCCTAGTGTACCTGGGAATATAGAAAAAGTTGGTCCTCTGAAAGCACAGAGAAGGCTGCATTAACACAAATAAAAATAAGTAAATTAAGGGAAGAACATATGAAAGATTGGAGATATGATACTAGAAGTAACAAGATTATGCTGATATATTCAGATTATTTTTTTTTAATATGACTCCTAAAACATTTTTTTACTTTTTACATAAGATACTCAGGAGAAAATATAGTCATCACACCCAACCCAAAATGTGCTTTTAATTAATTATCCTAAATCCTTTAGACTCCTCAGATCAAAGCCAATATTGTTAAAAATAAATTTTCTAATCTGTTTGAATCTTCAACCCCTAATGTTGCTATAACCATCTGAATGAATCTTTGGAAGTCACGTAGGTCTGGACAAATTCTCAAACGTATTCCTTGCTCTCATTTTGTAAACCAAGCTTCTCAGATATGTCTCAGGAGAGCATGTGCTCATGCATTTCCCTATTTCATGGCTATCTGCCTGTGGTTCAGATCCTGAAGTGCAAAAGACAAGCAGCAATACTTATTATACCTGTGAGAATAAGTCTGTCAATACTTATCCAGTTACTTGAATGACAGATTGCTTAGATAATAAGAAAGGACACAAAGTGGACAAAAACTGGTTCCTTTTGTTGGGTCTTGTCAAATTCCTGATAAGGACTAAGGTCATAGTGATAGATTCTTAGATACCTTGCAGTTCCTTATGAGAGCTGGGATCCCTTTATTATTTCATGAGTCCAAATTCTTGCTTAGGTCAGTGGAGCGGTAGAAATTCTTAAAATGTGTAGATACACAAAACTGTGTAATAGAGATCAGTTCTGACACCAAGAACATATCTTTATCAATGAAAACTGTGAATTACTCCATCTGTATTCAGTAGTATGAGATGGGGAGAGGGGCACTACGGTGTTCATCTGTTTTGTTGGTTTTGTTGCTGTTCTTTCTGTTCCATAAGATGAAAGATCCTATTGGCTTTTATTTAAGTGCTTGCCTGGAATTCAAACTTAGAAAAGAGTATTGTTATCATTTGGATTCTACTTTATTCTGGGTCTAATGTACTATTGACCCAAAAATTAGGAGATTTTCTTGGGTTTTTTTTTCTTCTTTTGAGTGTGTACCAGCAGAAAGAAGGGCTCAGGTGTTTTACAGTTCATATACATCCGAGGCATGTACACATCAGGCACCTGGAAGCTGGTTACTCTTGGGTGGGTGCTCTCCATTTTGGGTCAAGGCTATTTGGAAGTTAAGTTGGAAAGAAAATAAATGGCATGTGAACACCAAATATGCTAGGTTTTTGATACAACATTCTTATTGTTGTTCTAGTAAATTTATTTCTATATATACTATGCAGCACTCCAAATATTGGCCATCTGGACTAAAAAACCGATTAAATATGAGTATATGATGGACCTCAGAGAAAATCACTTTGGGGAGTTTTTCAATTGTATATTTCTCTCATGGAAAACACAGAACATTTGTGTTTCACTCTGAGATCTGACAGATAGATACATTTATTTATCGTGAATGATGCTTTTAAAATTGGAAGCTGGATTGCTCAGTATTATAGGGAATGGCTTTGTATAGAGCAGTCAAGCATAAGAAAAACAAATATGATGAAAATGAAAATGTTAGCCAGTGAGATTTTGCACATCTCCCCTAAAGAGGACAAACAGTTTTCTGAACACTAGAGGACTTTGAAGAGCCTAAACAGTAATCCTGACAAAACAATTCCTTTATTTTTCATGGACTTAAAACAGGGATTTCTGTACCTCTGTAAGCCTACTGTGTTCTTATTTACCTAAATTGATCCAAAACTTTTTCAATTTTAGAGCCAGAATCCTTTCAACTCTGTCTTCAGATTGACTCACCAGTGCCAGTATTAGCAGCTGAGTAGGTTGCTATATTTCATCTAAACACACTTTATCACAGTTTTCTATTGCCCATATGACAGAACCTCCAGGAGTTTACTGCAGCTGTGCTGCTATGGACTGACCCTATGAAGTACTGGGCATCTCTTGGAAAGGTGCTCAGTACCCACAAACCCCATGGGCACAATGACATTTAGCATCTCTCAGAATCAAGTTTTTTCCCCTAAAGTTGTAGCTTTTCAGCAGAATGAAGGCATGTTGTCCTACAGCTATAATATTGCTCCACAAAGGAAAGTCTGGAGAAGTTTCTTAGCATGTGAAAGGATGATAATAATAATGACCTCTGTGTTGTTATTTATTACATCTATTTGCACTGAAATAATACGTTGTAAGCTATGGTTAGGTCAGCATAACCCTCTGTAGCTGCTGATGGACCTTACAGGAGGGCCAATGACTTTTCATTGCTTTTACTGCAATTTTAGAAGAAAGTGATAAAATTATCTCCTAGGGCAGTATATTTACCAGAAAGGGGAAAGAAAGCCTAAAAGCAAGTCAATCAAATCATAATTTGCCCAGAGAACTCAAAATGGAAGGTAAAGGAACAGTGCTATTTTGTAAACAAGCTATGTTTAAGATGCAGAAAGAGCTGAAAACAAAACAGAGTTTGCTCTGTAAGAAGAAATTAGATTTTATTATTGTATGCCACCATATCTGCTGATTTTATTTTAGCTTGATTACAAAGTTGTGATATTGGACTACTATAAATTTTAAATGGCAAATTTTCTTCATGGTGACAGTATAATACATTTCCTATAAGAACTATGTTGAGTGTCACAAGGAATTTTGTAATGCAAGTAATTTAAGATCAAGCTCCAAATGAATTTGTTCACTTACAGTCAAATTTCACATCCTGGAGTCCTCTTCAACTGTTGTAGAATTTTTCCAGAATATGATCAAAAATTTCCTACTGTGCCAGCACTGCTGTCCACAATGTATTCTCTGAACACTTCTCAGAAAATTTATTTGACTATTGATACCAAAAATTCCTTCACAGGTTATGGATCATTTATAGAAAATTAATTTGGAAGGAATTTAAAAAATATGAATGGCCAGATCAAACCTGAATCTTTACATGTTATTGTTGACAAAATGTGACTGCAGGTCACTGGATCCATAGGTAATACCTCCTTCTCCCTATCAATATAGAATGTGATAGTCTGCTGCGTCAAATTCCTCCCCAATGTGGCCAGGCAAAAGGGATGCTGTGATTTTCAGTATATGAAATATTTTGACCAAGACTGAAACAAACCTAACAAATATATCTAACAAGGTATCAGCTACTACTGATTTGTCATGTTTTGGTTTTCTTTTTTCTTGTCTTTTTTTTTTTTTTTTTTTTTTTCATTACTAATTCTACAATTTTAAATTGCATGGACACATTTCTGTATCACAGCATGAGGTGTCTTCTAAATGACAATGGCTATTGGATAAAATGGTCACAGTGGCATCTCATTAACAACCTTGTCATAAATGACAGAATATTCTGAGTTGGAAGGACCCACAAGGATCACTGAGTCCAACTCTTAAGTGAAGCCCAGTTGCACAAGTTTATTATGATATAACTCAACAAAGTTATATAATTGTGTTTCACACATGAGGAAGGAGGCAGAGGAGCTTTCCTGTGCTGATTGAGATGTAGATATCTGAAAGGTGATATTGGGCAGCTCTTGCTGTGCTCCTGGAGTAGCAGCATACAGGCTTTTCTTGGTGCATTAGCCACCCTTCTAACATACACTGGACAATTTGTTTTCAAAGGTTCAGTGTGACTATTCTGTATGCTAAACTTACTTCCCTCTTCCATTTACATCCAGTTCAATGCTACACCTCTAATCTTCAAAGCTCTGTCAGTATGGCTTTAGGCTAGTTCAGTGATTGCCTGCCACAGAACAATATGACTTTGCAGACAGAGATTTAAGAATTAAATATGTGGGTTTGAGGGTGCAGGGCAGAGTTAAACCTGAATTCAGAATTTTCTCTTTGCACATGGAACACATTTAAAGAAGAAATGAAAATTACCTCTATAGTCACCAAAACCAAGTGCCAAGGCTCAAATATTTGCACTCTCTTTTTAAAAGTTTATATCTTATTTGGGCAGGAAATATCTAGAACATTCCAGAAGCAGTATTGTAGTAGGAAAGTTGTAGTTTTGATTTTTTTGGTGGTTTTTTACTTTTTCAACCTTATCTAAGACTTATTTTTTCTTTTAAATTTGTATTCTTTTCCAAACACATAGGCACCAAAGAGCTTCCCATAGAAATAGGTTTATGATATTCAGCTCTCTTAAAATTACTGACAAAATTGCAAAAGTTTTCTGATACTGCTGATACAGATCCAGTCCTAACACAATGATTAAAAAAACCCCATATTGACTACAGATAATTTTATCATTAAAGAAAGCTGGGCAGATCTTACATCACTGTAAGGACAAAATTATTATACATTGTTTCCTATAAAGCTATTGTAAGCAATCAGGTTAAATATATTTTTGAATCTTTGTGTGAATATTTATCTTAAGTCAGAAGAAATTAATAACTATTTAAGGATGAACCATCCAGAGAATTGAAATTGGCAGATGTCATATATTCCATGTGTTTTTTCAAAAAACATGTAATAGTAACATAATTTTAACAGTCTTGAAAGAGGTAAAGTATCTGATATAAAATTAAAATATTATTTAAGTTATACTGGAAGAAAGAAGCTGAGCAATTGATGTAGCTAAGAATCTCATGAAAACATAGCAAAAGGTGAATCCCACAGAGTTTATGTATGATATAGTCATGTACAAAATGATCCCTGCTTTTCTGCAGGATCTCAAGCAGGAGAATGGGCTCAATCACTGGAAAACATTATTTTTAGACTATGCTGTATTCAAGGTTGCACACAGTTTCTCCAGGATTAGAGTTCCCCTGGACCTTTGTTTCACCCACTGGGTTCATATAAGGCCTCATGAGCAGCTAAAATGCAGCTGCCTAGTTATCAAGTGCACAAGTAGCAGCTGACAATATTAATACCTCCATGACTCAGGTATCAGACAGGCTTCAACAGGCAGTCAGTTAAGGCATTGAGATCAGCAAATCATTCTGTAGGTGGTGTATTACATCAAGTGGGTCCTTGTACAGCTGAGCATTGGTGGTTTCAGAGCAGCCAAATTTAGATTATGAAGGAGGCCATAACTGCCTCTCCCTATAATATAACTCCATGGGCATAGTGGTGATCATCTGCAGAAAAAGAGTTAGATGTCTGTAGTGTTTATGTGACACTAAAATAACAGCTGACAAAATTATTTCCTCAGAAAATATCAAAGAGAGAAAATGGCTTGAGGATAATGAAGGAATTGTGTAGAGTTAATCCATGCTATATTTTAAAACTAATTAGCAATGTGATTAAAGAGTTAATTAAAGGTAAAATGTTTCTCCAGTAAATTGCTTTGTGCATCTGATAGCATGAGATATGCCACTCAGACACTGGTTTACCCATAAAGCCTGTAAGTTTATAGCCTGCTTACAACATTTGTAATCATCTGTCTAATATGTTTGGGTATTACTAAACATAACTCATTGAAAGAGTTACTTTTACTTGAATAAATGTACACTGGTTTTGTAAACTGCCTGTTTCTAAACCCGGACTTGGGTTGATGAATGCCAGGATTGTTATTTCTGAAACCAGCTGTGTAGCTGTGACTTCAAGGAACAAGGCAAGTTTTCTGTTTGCATCACTGTAAGTTTGTCTGACCAGAGCAGCACCAAGTCAGATCAAACAGATTGGTACTAATGCCATTTTTCTAATGCCATTTTTTCCAGACAGTTAACTGGTGTTAAATGACTCTAGGGAAGGTGAGAATGGGATGTGATTAATTTCTGTTTGTTTGGTTGCCTTTCATTTTGGTTTTTGTCTTTTTTGTTTGTTTATTTGTTTGTTTGCTTTGGTAACAAAGTAGGCAAAATCTGTTAGCAGAATTCTTTAGCTTGCATGTATTGAACTAATAAGTGCACCCCTGGGTAAAGTCAGTTTGTGCATCTTTGTGGTGTATTTTGGTTTTTTACTGCTCCACAGACTTTCTGCTACAGAAGGTTAAGAAAATAGCATGACTGTCTTGGGTCAAGTTAAACATAATACAAAAGCAAAAGGATCACTTCTCCTTACCTGCACCACACCAATGGTTTCTGTTTTCAGATGGCTCTACTCTCTGTTCATAGGCACAGAATAATATGAACACTTTTGTTTTTCCACATTTTTTTTCCACATCTGTAATGCTGCATCCAGTTTGGAACTTCCCAAAGCAAAAGACATGATGGAAAAATTGGAGGGAGTCCAAAGGAGGGTCACCAAGATAAATGAGGGGCTAGTGCACAGGATGTGTAAAGAGATAGAGAGAATGTTTTTTGTTTTGTCTAGAAAAGAAAATAGGAAAAATAACACTGAATTTATCTAATTTATAAGGATAAGATTGTGCAGACGAAAAGCTCCTAC